>NC_134406.1:242057310-242067310 GCF_038048845.1 Mixophyes fleayi
TGAAGTAAGTGCCTAGGTGTGTACCGCGCTTTCAGTAACTGCTATCTTTTCTGAGCTCATCCCATCTCTAGCCAGATAAACATGGTGCTCAGGAGATCGTTATTGACGCACAACATTCAGCGCAGTTTGTGAGTGAGAACACACAGCTGAAGTGTTCATTTGTGATAGGAACTTGTGATGGTGTTTCCAATTGAGTTGGTTACAAACACCCAGGTCACGTCAAGCACTATAAAATGCTGCAAGTTATGACTAGGTTTGCTCAGTTTGCCTAATTTAAAGAGGAGAAAATACTTCATGTGTTTGCATTATCTTTGGTGACCACATGGCCAATGCGAAAAGCAAGATATGCGTTTGTAAAAATAATATTTAGTTATATCTGAAATCTAATATCGGAGAGGCAGACATCCTCGTTTTGGATTTGTCCTACATAACACTACTGGAGTAAATAGCCATAGCTCATGCTAGACATTCCATGTGGCCATGCACCTACATGGGGGTGGCAAAATTGGATCAGATCTGGCACTCAAGGTGAATGGTCTAACCTCCTACATGTTGGTGCCAGGTAAGTGTGATTGTTGGATGAAGACACAAATCGACAGTGGTCATCTTACTGAGCAGATATATGGGCATGCCAGGTAACGATCACAAGGATTACAATGTAGTCATCATGTGCTGTTTTATATATTGGCTTATATTGGTAAGCTAGTGAGAGTAAAGGTGACATCCATGTGTCAGACATGTGTACCCAGCCCCTCAATAAACAAAGGATAGTGAATTAAGGTTCTATTATAAAAATCAATCGTATCCATATTTTTATTGGACATTTTATAGGAATATAAACTGTATGAAAACCAAACGCTACATCCTACCCATATATTCAGAAGAAGAGGGAAAGTATGTGTTTATTCCTGCACACTTGCACTTTTCATTATGAGAAAAGTCAATTCCAGTATTGAAAATGTCTTGAGAGGCTCCAGGTGTTTACATGACCAAATATTGCTTCATGTAATTCATTGATGGATAAAGTTTATCTTTCCCCTTCAGCTAGTAAAACCACCGAGGTTTCCTCACCATCACTGTTTCCCCAATTTGCACCTGGAGAATGCCTGGCTTGTGCTGGGCTGGATACACTGCTGATTGAACAAGCTGTGGCAGTGCCAACAGCTGAGAAGACATTGAGTTGGGCTGCAGTGGTGATGAGTAACTGAAAGATAAAAGGTAACTCCACCCAGAACTAAGAATTTAGATTTGCATGGAGTTCGAGAAGAAAGAATAATAAAAAAAAAAAAATGACTGCTTCCTTCCACGCTCCACTCTCTGGATCCTCCCAGGTCCCAGATGGAGCAGATAGTTCCAAGTTGAAGAAAAATATTTTGGGTTGAATTTCCTTTTACCAAGACCTCTACATTTGTACTAGTTGTGGTGGCAGGAATATCAAATAGAAGTTGTATTTTTAATAGAGTTGTCCTTAATTGTGCTTTTGTATTTTGTTGTGTTGTAAGCTAATTACCCTTACACTGAGCATTACACAAATGGTACGAAGACAATTTCTGCAAGTCAAATCACTCCATTGACCTCAATGCATTTAATTATTAAACGCATTGAATGAAGCGACACACGTTCAGAAAACCACAATGCTAGCGTAGCGCACAGCAGTGCAAGTAATACGCGAGTGGGTAACTTTGGAAACAAAAGGTTCCAATGTCAGATCTGTTTACATGCCGTCCAGTAGAGTTAAAGACCCTAATAAATGCATGTATTTTAATACCAATGTAATATACTTCTTGCATGGCAACAAGTGTAAACAGTCCCGAGTTATGTGTGTAATATGCATGCTGTGGAGAGAACTTGTTAACTGAATCATTTTCTGAGAAATGGTTCTCCAAAAAAAACACTTTAAGGGGCAGCACGGTGGCTCAGCGGTTAGCACTTCTGCCTCACAGCACTGGGGTCATGAGTTCAATTCCGGACCATGGCCATATCTGTGAGGAGTTTGTATGTTCTCCCCGTGTTTGCGTGGGTTTCCTCTGAGTGCTCCGGTTTCTTCCCACACTCCAAAAACATACTAGTAGATTAATTGGCTGCTATTAAAATTGCCCTTAGTCTGTCTGTGTGTGTCTGTGTGTGTCTGTGTGTGTTAGGGAATTTAGATTGTAAGCTCCAATGGGGCAGGGACTGATGTGAATGAGTTCTCTGTACAGCGCTGCGGAATTAGTGGCGCTATATAAATAGATGATGATGATGATGAAGGGGCAACGTCAATGTTTTGTGTTGATAGAAATATAACACTTCTATTACTATGAAATGTTCAGCAATATTTATTGATAACTTTTTGTCAAATCAATCAAGTAGTGGAAAATCTTATTGCAACCTGTTCTGCATGCTCATACAGTGTGATAGGTATCAAGATGGAGCATTTTCCTTTATTTAAAGCAGGGTAGATGGTGTTGATTCAGTTGGTGGTTTATCAGAGGCTGGGCTTTAATCTTTCCGCGCTATTAGCAACACTTAAAAAGTCATAGGGGCAGATTTAATTCGGTCACTTTAGTCTAAGATTAACGTGGCGTTAGTATTATTACTTTAATACGGTAATTTTAACCTGGATTTTTATTCGCGCCCCCGAGAGGTGCGTGCATAAATCAGCATACTGACGGTAATACTGCGCACTTTTACCGTACTGACGGTAATACTGCGCACTTTTACCGTACTGACGGTAATACTGCGCACTTTTACCGTACTGACGGTAATACTGCGCACTTTTACCGTACTGACGGTAATACTGCGCACTTTTACCGTACTGACGGTAATACTGCGCACTTTTACCGTACTGGCGGTAATAGTACGCAGGCCGTGTTATTCCTAGAATATCAAGGCTGAATTGAATTGGCCCCATAGATTGGTTAGATCAGGAGTCAGCAACTTTTATTTTTCTTTGGGTGCCGGACATTGAACACTATGAGCCAAAATATTTCCCAAGTACCACCACTATTGCAACATATAAAAACTTTTACAAAAGTAAGAGATGGGTACTACAGATGTTAGTGGCTTCCCTGTCCTACCTTATTGCTCAGGGTTAGGTTGATGATCTGTAGTCTGGAGATGAAGACAAGCTTCAGAATCTTGTACTGTTAATCGTCCACGATCAGGAGTAATGGTCAGGAAATCAGCGAGAAGCCCTAATGTGCTAAACAGCACTATTCCGCACGGGATGGTGCTGCGTTCTCCGTGGAAGGAGGTGGAGTGGAGGACGGGTCTTGGGCAGGGCTGGTGCAAGGTTTATTGGCGCCAAAGGCAATGCTACAGTCTACTACCCCATCTCCTCCCAGTATCCACTTCTCAACCCTCACACACTTCACTTTTGTAAAATAAAAATAATGAATCTTACTTCCTACTGGCTGGTTGTTAAGACTGCAGCCCAGATGCACTGATGCATGATACATACTGCTGTCCAGGGGTAAATGCAGGTTTTCAAGGGGGCTTTCAAATGTTAGATTTTTGGAACAAAGCAAAAATAACTGTTCTGCCAACAACACACTCTGCCCACTAAGGCGGAGATTCAGTTAGGAGCGAGGTGCTGCAGAACATTGCCTCAATGTTCGGATGCACGCATTTCACGGAAAGGAAGCTCTTTTTTCTGTGCACCTCTATGGGCCGAAAGGAAAAATGAGCGGAGTATCTATCCTCAACATCGCGTTGATGCGTCTCCAGAAGAGCCCGCGGAGACACATTGCGCTGAATTGAATACACTCTGTCAGTACAGCTGTTGTATGCTGCCATTAGTGTCGCATGGTGGGGGCAGATGGGGACGACAAGGGGTGCCTTCTAAATCCTGGTGCTGCACAACATGTCCATACAAGGGTTGGCGATTCCTGGGTTAGTTACACTTTGTAACTGTGTGTCTCCTTCAGTGGGAGGGTGATCATATACAGTCCTGTAAAGGTGGACTTAAGGTCCTTTGTATACAGCAAATAGTACATTAGTTTAGCAGGCTCTAAACATCTGTCCTTATGTTTTGTTCAAGACTGATGTAGTAAATTGGAAACACATACTGTCTCACACATAACTGGGAATATCTTAGATGAAGCCACTGACTACAGTGTTTGTTCTGGCAGACTTGGAACTGTTTGCTGTAGATCACAGATTATCAGTGTTATGAAATGACAAATATGTATGCAGTTAATTCTTTGCAGCCATGGCTAATGACAGACTATTTCATCATTGCATCTGTGTGCAATTAACTGTCTCCTTGACTAATGCAAACAGTCCTGTCTCCCTTCCACTTGTACTTCCACCTTCTAATATGATGCTAAATGTAAAGTGTATGTGAACTTTGAGGTTGTGTTGTGTTTGTGACCGGTATTCTTTTGTAATGTCACATCTGAAATGACTGGTGTTAACCTATCAGTTGTCTTAAACGCCATAATTCTGCCTAGTTTACATTATGCAGTTTGGTTCAAATAACAAAATGAAAACTAACAATTCTTAAACATATTTAATATATTTAAATTTAAGTATGATTAGACATGGCAATTTTATTAGAAATGAGGTATAGAAAAAAGCTATGGCCATATTGATATCTTCTAGAAAAACCATTGCATTCCCCAACCCCCTTCCACCCTGTATTTTGGAGTATTGAAAAAGCTCCTCCTATATCGGACATAAAAATAATAAATTATCATATTGGTTTATATACTGGACTTTTTAGAATTCCTGTAGATTAACCACTATTCCTAAGACTATCAGACTATCAAATCACCAGGAATCGGTGACATAACTTTACCTATCGTCTAAAAAAATTATCTTCCATTTGAATAAGACCTATCCTAACCTCTGAGAAGCCTTTGTTATATCTCACAAAAAAGCATATTTTCCCAAGAGAGATTGAAATCTATTCTTTAAGAGCTCTGGAAATAAATGTTGCCTTATTTAAGACCCACAGAGCATCTAAATATACTTTTAATAATAGATTTTTGAAAGGGAAACAAACCTTTATATGCAAAACGGTATAACATGGTTATAAAAGCAAAATAATTTGTGTATTAGGCCACTAATACAGGTGTATGTATTGCCTTTGCGAAGGAAAAAGACAGCAAGTGAATATACATGCAAATATTACGCATTTGCTCAATACGCTGTTGAGATACTGTTGATAAATAAGCAGTACAGAGCTTTTCCTGTTCATTTTAATAGCTCATTCATTTCAATAGGGCTTCCAACATGTTCGCTACAACATCATCATCATTTATTTATATAGCGCCACTGATTCCGCAGCGCTGTGAATGAGTTTTCTGTACATCAGTCCCTGCCCCATTGGAGCTTACAGTCTAAATTCCCTAACATACATATACACACAGAGAGACGGTCAATTTTGATAGCAGCCAATTAACCTACTAGTATGTTTTTTGGGACTGTGGGAGGAAACCAGAGCACCCGGAGGAAACCCACGCAAACACGGGGAGAACATACAAACTCCACACAGATAAGGCCATGGTTGGGAATTGAACTCATGACGCCAGCGCTGTGAGGCAGAAGTGCTAACCACTGAGCCACCGTGCTGCCCATGTGGAACAAGCTCTTGAAATGAATGGTAAAGCTCTGTATATATATCAGTGAACTGATCTGACTGGGGTGCCATTAGTCACTCAGCACAAGTGCTTTCTCATGCTAGCTGAAATACGATTGGCTGATGGTCAGGGGTGAAACCGGTATTCCCTGCCTTAGTCTCTATTGATGTGTGATGAATTGAATCTTTCTGATGTTAGATGGCCCATTCACTTCTATTCCGTAGTGCACAACCCCACTGAAATGAATCATGTAGCACAATGCTGGTGTAATCACTTTTTGCTCTCATAGAGATGAAATAACTTTTTCAAGTGCAGTGACATGCTTTTAAACGCACGAAAATGAAGCAAGCAGTTTCCAAAAAGTCAACAACCATGCAAATATAATGTGTTTTATTTGCACATGTGCTTTAAAAACACAAGTGACGTGCAGCGTTTAACAGCTAGTGGTTAAGGACCTAATGATGTGTATATCTGTGAATATAATTTGGATATTACCCAAGTCTGTAGTAGTCCAAGAAACCCTGCTAAGGGTTTACTTGGCTTGTGATTTGCAGATATGAAATAACGTTGTCTGAGCTATGAACCAACACTGTCATAACAACAAAATACATGAGCACAATCTGACTGATTCACATCAAATTGTTTGCAGGTTGTAAATCTATAGAATGACGTATTTGTCAGCAATAAATATATTTATTAGAATTCCCAGAATTCTTTTAGTAGAGTTTGCAAGTCCCATTTGGTTTCCAATGTCCTCTTTTTAAAGGTAGCTTGTGGAGGGGGAAGCGTAGCAAATAAACCTATGTATCCATAAATTGTAATTTGTTTAAGTCATTTTTATGTGTTTGTATCCAGATATTAAGCTACATATTATATCTGTGTCATGGCATTTCTTGTGTATTCAGGAAAACTTGGAGAGGGGTTCTCTTTAGGGTGGTTACCTGCTGCTGTTAAGAAAAAGCCAATACCATTGACATGTGAGATTACACGCGTGGTGGGGTATGTCAGTACCTACAGCAGGAAGCTGCTCCGTAATACAGGCACAATCGCAAGTGGGAAAGGGGTCATTGGAGTTTTCATGGTTTGCTCCATGTATTAAATGCTAGTAAAAGCATGATTGTGAAGCCAGTGGGTACCTGACCTTAGTGTACGTGACTTAATCTGGCTTCGTTTTGTAATGGTTAAAGGGTATGAACATGACGATAGGACACAGCCAGCATAGGAAGTAAATATGTTACTGCTGTCAGGAATGATTCAATCGTAAGGTAAGTACTACAAACTCTTTTTTGAAGGCGTCTAACTCTTCTAAAAGCCCCGTGTTGTACCTATGGTCTTGTTTCTTGTTGGGCAGCACAGTTGCCTAGTGGTTAGCACTTCTGCCTCACAGCACTGGGGTCATGAGTTCAATTCCTGACCATGGCCTTATCTGTGTGGAGTTTGTATGTTCTCCCTGTGTTTGCGTGGGTTTCCTCCGGGTGCTCCGGTTTCCTCCCACACACTAAAAACATACTGGTGGGTTAATTCACTGCTATCAAAATTGACCCTAGTGTCTCTGTCTGTCTTTGTGTGTGTGTGTCTATATTAGGGAATTTAGACTGTAAGCTCCAATGGGGCAGGGACTGATGTGAATGAGTTCTCTGTACAGCGCTGCGGAATTAGTGACGCTATATAAATTGATGATGATGATGAATGGCTGACTCTAAGAATAGTCTGGCTTTATGTAGTCTGGTTCTCAACCTCACTGCTCAATCTAGTATTAAGATGGTGGTCAGTTATGATGGTGGCTTATCCAAGTCATATTAAAGCTGATGAGAGACCTGTGTACCACAGTAAATGTAGAATATATGATTGACAGCTGAGAAACCTTGCGCTCCTGATATTTATATGAAGTAATGTCTGTCATGGGGCACTGCCAGCTTATTAATGCCAGAAGGCCACTTTTTCCACCACAATAAATTAAATTTCTGTTGAATAAATTGCAAAGTGCAGTTTTTGTGTTGATTGGCTTCACCTTAACCCTGTTACAGTGAGGTTCAGATATGTTCAAGCACATAGAGACACAACCTTTCAGGGTGTGTACTGATGTTCTCTCACTACTGTACGTGTGAAGAGCAGATAACTAATTATTAAGTGTGTTTGTTCTCTACTCTCTCTCCTCATTGCTACATGTTATTCTCTGTTTAGGATTTCATTGGCACATATTAATCTGTTTGCAGCCCGCAGGTGTCTTTGCAGTGCGCTCAGTTTTATTTTTTCAGACGTATTAAACAATTTTCTGCCGCAGATTTCTAGGAAATCATTCCTGAGAGAAATGTAGGAAAGTTAATTAAATGCTGAATTGAATGTGTAACCCCAATCAAAGCTAAATGGCTCATCCCAATGATTTAATTGCATCTGTTCATAGTGTTATTTGTGTGTACGAGATTATTAGAAAGCAGAGCATTTTATTTACTGCAGGATACATTTGTCTATAATGTCCATTTGCTGAGGTATAGATCGATGAGGCGTTTGTGTCGTGGTGTTGATGGTTTCCATTTGGTGAGGCCTATGAGGTCCGCTACACACAATATATGAACTGGTCACCTGTGCTCAGAGGAAGCATCTACTTTATAAGCTGAACCAATATTCCACATGTACAAATTCACAAGGAACTAGTGCTCACACGTGATAGGCTAAATATTGGGTCAGCCCATAAAATGACCAGCACCACTGTGTGTAATTCAGCTTTGAACATAGGCAGCACGGTGGCTTAGTGGTTAGCACTTCTGCCTTACAGCACTGGGGTCATGAGTTCAATTCCCGACCATGGCCTTATCTGTGTGGAGTTTGTATTTTCTCCCTGTGTTTGCGTGGGTTTCCTCCGGGTGCTCCGGTTTCCTCCCACACTCCAAAAACATACTGGTAGGTTAATTGGCTGCTATCAAAATTGACCCTAGTCTGTGTGTGTCTATATTAGGGTATTTAGACTGTAAGATCCAATGGGGCAGGGACTGATGTGAGTGAGTTCTCTGTACAGCGCTGCGGAATTAGTGGCGCTATATAAATAAATGGTGATGATGATGAACATGACTGTAAATTTGCTATAAAAATATATAATTGCAAATCCCCAAAATTAATAAATTAAATTTGAATGGCTTCATTAAACAGTATTCAGTCAGGGCCTAAACTTCCTGTGCATTTATGTTTAAGGTATCTATGCATTAATATAATGCAGTGCTAGTAAATATGAATCGCTGCAAATCAGTGATGCATGTTGAATCACTGCTGAAATGCACCGTGCCAGGGCCCCGGCAAAGTGACAGTTTTACCTGTCTACCAGCAGCCTAGCATGCACATAGTACTTCCACTGTAAGGGATTCTGCAAAGCTGGAGAGGCTTCAGCAGGACCCCATAGAAAAAGACAGACAAACGTTAAGTGGGTTATGAAGAAGGAATCTTTGAGTTCTCCTGCCATAAACCCTTCATGCAGTTTGTGCTGGTCATTTTGAGAGAATGAATAATGTCTCTTTAATGCATTTCCTCCTCAACTGATTGCGTGGCATATTACCTTGCGTGCCTGTCAGGCACGGAAGGTAATATACCACATTACCTGAAAGAGAATCTTTTTATTTAAAAATAAAATAAAAATAAAAATAAAATCTCTCTTCTTTCCTCTAAGCAAGGTAGCTGATTGCACCTGTTAATTCAAAGATTTGTCCTGAGGTACTGAACCTGTGTTTTAGGAAACAGGTTTGTACCCAATGAACTTGTGCCAGGACAGTTTGTTTCTGTGCCCGGGTCACTAGGCTTCTAGTGTGTGTTGTAAGAATGGACACCCCTGGTATAGTAACTAAATCAGTGATGGGCTACTGGGCATGTGGCCTTCACTTCCCCCAGGTTCTTCCTGCTTTACAGTCTTATTTATCAAGTTGGCCATCACTGAACTAGATGAACTTGCAGCAGCTTCAAAGTGGATAAAGTTACTGGACACATTTAGGTAAAAAAATTGCCGCCTTCTGCTTGTGTCTTATAGTTGTCTGCAGCTGAGTTACTTTTAAGATATTATTTATAAAGGACTGTGCAACATGTTTTACTTCTGATTTGAAACCGACAAAAGTTTTCTACAATGTCACATAAAGAGCAGTGTCCAATGTACGTTTCAGAACGCCACACTTTTGTGACCAGGAAACCCCAGCATTCTGAACTGAGTAGATGCTTAATGCGTAACGTTAAAGTGAATGGGGGGCACTGCTATAAACATGCACCATGTAGTGCATGAATCACTATGTTGTGACAGCAGAACAGTGTTTGCCATTCACTTTAATATGACTCTGTGCACATCCTTTCTTCAGAACGCAGCTTTCCTGGTCAGAAACCCCTGTTTGACACTGACGTTTTCTTAAAATAAAAAATAAAAAAATGCTTTTAATTATTTAAGAAATAGTTTTCTTTAGCCT